>NC_135866.1:4663560-4681060 GCF_031162955.1 Sander vitreus
TTGCGCTAGCCTAGCACCAGCAAACTCTGCAACTGGAAGGACTGGATGAAAAGTGTTAAACTGTCTCCACTGATAAATAACACACTGGCTAACCTGGAAATGAGGTCCTATGTCCAAAATTCTCAGCAGCACTCAGACACTGCAAATCGTTACCAATGAAAAGGGAACTCTCTGCTGAGTTCAATGATTATTTAAAGAAATTAAAACAGCACCATCTAATGGCCGTTTGCCGCCATGTTTGGCAAAGATGCTAAACCGGCCATGAGGAACAACTTCGTCAAGTTTCGGGGCAATCGGAATAATTTTTGCCAAGATAACGCAACTGTTCCTGTTTAGACAGGAAGTTGGGGCCTTGCACTTTCGTGCTCGGGCCCTAATAAGAAACTTTAGGAAAGCAATAGCCCTGCTGTCCGAATGGTGTAGCGTTGCTACCGCCAGTTCTTCCAGACTCGGGCTTGGACCCCTAATAATGGCGATGATGATGAATAATCCTTAGAACAACAATAGGGTTCCACAGCCCTGCTGTATGAACCGCGTAGCTTTGCTACCGCGTAGCTTTGCTACCCACCCCTCGGGCTTGGACCCCTAATAATAATCCTTAGAAAAACAATAGGGTTCCACAGCCCTGCTGTCCACATGTGTACTTTTTGGTAGGTGAAGTGCATGACCCATTGTACATCTACTCTGTAAATTTAAAGTTGTTCACATTAGTGTAAGTGGTGAATCTAAACGTGGGTCCCATAGGCCACGCCCACTTTGACCAATCAGTACCCCACTATAGGGGTAGCCTCAGGAGATGGTACCCTCCAAATTTTGTAAAAATTGGATGAGCCGTTCATGAGATATAATCTTTTTGTACTTGTAGCGCCCCCTAGTGGCCAATTTTCATAAAATGTGTGGGGCACCTCCAGAGGGTCATGGCAAACAAGAATCTAAAGTTTTGCGTTGATAGCATTTATTTTGGCCGAGATATAGCAAAGTTAGTGTTTTCATAGTTAGCTACACAAATTTGTTTGTGCGTAATATGCGCAATTTTTATCCTATAAAACTTCTTTTGATACATTTCTGTCAAGTCGGTCTGGAGACACGACGTGCCAAGTTTCATGGGGATCGGTCACACGGTTTAGGAGGAGATCAAAAAAGTATGTTTTTAATAAATCGTGATTTTTCACGCAAAAACGTCTAGGTGGAAATGGGTGTGGCATATATCAGACGATTCAGTTCAATCCAGGGAACGCGTGGATATATGGTTTTTGAATGTATGGTGTGGGAGTTATAGGGCCAAACACATTGTTTCTGCTATAGCGCTACCTAGTGGTGGAAGTGGGTCAATTGTTGCGCCTGAGGTCCTTGCGGTGTTTTGGACCAGTTCCCCCCCTGCCCTGCTGTGCGAACGTCGTAGGTTCTTCCAGACTCGGGCTTGGACCACTAACAAATCAACTAAAATAATTAAAGGTGTATTGGTCGCTGACCAGTCCACCATTGTTAGAACCATTAACATGTCTAGCACTTTATATATTATCCTTCATAACTGACTTTATTTAAAACTGATGAAATTTTGGAGACAATGGGAATTGGCGACGCAGATGCTGAGGTGAACTGAAGTCAGACTGCAGAAAGTAAACGTGGGAATAACGATTACTCGTAATATTTTGAAGTATTGATGCCTCACGCATATTTTTTTCACTCCATATAATCCATGTTATCATGAAGATGAATCCAGCAGTGTTATTTGCGCTTGTACTGAGTGATAATTGTTCCATAAACACCTTGTAAAGTCAAACTCAAATCTTAATTAAAAAAAAATCTTAACATTTAATCAGTGCTGTCACACCATCACATTGTCCACTACGGAGCGCAGGAGGAGGAGATGGCCTGACGCATGGAATACAGGATAGCATCTGTCTTTAATACTGTGCATATATCATCAAATGTCAAAGTCTGGAAATACAGCCATTAAGCTCTCACGCAATCATTAACTTAATGTCCTTGTTATCGGTCCGAACTTTAATACTGTTCATGACAAAACCTGCATACAGAAGTGAAGAAGTGTGTTTGCCTATTAGGCTTTCGTCTTTAAATTGTATCTCGGGGTGGTGGATACCACTATTTGCTGCTGTTATTTTGGCAAAGTGTTAACAATCACAAATTGTTGTAAACATATAAATACTGAGGAGACCCCCGTACGTAATGCTGCATGATGGCACTGCTGGCACTGCAGGAGGACCACGGCAATGGAAGTATCAGGAGAGAAAGAGACTTCAGGGACCACTACGATGACTGGCTTATGTGCCAATTTAAATTCCCTAAAGCTGTGATCTTGGATCTACAGTGTGTACTGAAATGGGTCCAGTAGAGAGGGCAACGCGCTGGAACCGTGACATCCCTGTCCAAATACAGGTCCTCACCACTCTGGGGTAAGAAATGGCAGTCAGCTCCGTGTTTTTTCTAAATATTATAAACTTCATCACTAAGGCTTGTTTGGATATAATATTTAGTTCTGTTAAATCTTATCCTATAGGTCTGGTATATCGAAGCTGTCCCCGAGTGCTGTAATGCCTTCCGTTTTAGACGGTATTATTAATATAGGTAGTCTATAGATCAGGTTTCCCTACACTGTGCTAGAACAGGCCAAAATTATAATTCAATTCCCGAATTCCCGAACTTCTGAGAAGTTTTTTGCTTTTTCCCCGCCAGTTGTCATGATTCGGCGTAACGAAAGAACAACTGCCAGGGTCATTAACATACTGATCAGCATTCATGAGGTGCTTTGCATTGAGTATTTATGGTTAAAAATGGGCGTGTACAGGGCAGGATAAGAGGCTGATTCACATATACACACTTGTGGGTAATCTGTGATTTATAAAGGGAACATTGCTTACAGATGTGCGTACGCACGGTTTTATAAATCAAATTTACCTTGCCGTATACCATTTTTGGCTTTTGGGCACAGTTTTATAAAGGAGACCCCAGACCCGGAAGCTCTGTCCATTATTTACATAACAGTCTGTGGTCCCAAGAAAAAGAGAACAAGTGTTCTAGTCGTTTTTTACAATAACAGTCTTACCTATTTCTTTTGTTCTCTGTCCCTCCAGAGCTCCTACAGCAACATGTCTGTAAGGAGGAGATTCTCGCTGACCAAGAGGACCCAGAGCCTCCACAGATTAAAGAGGAACATGAGGAACTGTGCACCAGTCAGGAGGCAGAGCAGCTTGTACTGAAGCAGGAGACTGAAAGTGACCACAGTGAAGGTCAGACTCTGACCTTCAATCCTGATGATGACACTCTACATGCAGCAGAGAAAGAGTCTGTAGCCAACATGCCAGTTATAACCTCTGTGGTATCAGAAGCAAACAGTGACCACCAGCTCCTCTCTAATGAAGCTGAGAGCCAAGATCAGAAAGGAGGCAAGCGTGGAGACTCTAGAAATGCAGAGCCAGAACCAAAAAAGAGACATCACAAGAGCAGTAGTCACAATAACAATGTAAACAACACTAACTTGTCAGAGATCCACCGTAATACTCAAACAGGTAAAAAGTATTTCATATGTGACACATGTGGGAAAGACTTTAAGTATAATTCAGCATTTAAAAGACATTTGAGAGTCCACACAGGTGAGAAGCCATATTCTTGCAAAACATGTGGAAAAGATTTTGGACGTAAAAATCACTTGGAAATTCACATGAGAACCCACACAGGTGAGAGGCCGTACGTTTGCAAGATCTGCACTAAAACATTCTGTGATGTCTCAGCATTAATAAGGCATATGAAAATCCACACAGGTAAGAAGCAATATTCTTGCAAAACATGTGAAAAAGATTTCGGGCGATATGATGAATTTAAAGACCACATCAGAATCCACACAGATGAGAAGCCGTATGCTTGCAAAACATGTGGAAAAGGTTTCAGACATAATAGTACATTACTGGCCCACATGAGAACCCACACAGGTGAGAAGCCCTATTTTTGCAAAACATGTCAAAAAGATTTCCGGCAATATAGTGCCTTGCTTGTCCACATGAGAACCCACACAGGTGAGAAGCCATATTCTTGCAAAACGTGTGGAAAACATTTTCGACAAAATAGTGCATTGTTGGTCCACGTGAGAACCCACACAGGTGAGAAGCCATACATTTGCAAGACCTGCAGGAAAAGATTCTGTGACCCTTCAGGCTTATTTAAGCATATGAGAGTCCACACAAGTGAAAAACCGTACGTTTGCAAGACCTGTGGGAAAAGATTCTTTGTTGATTCAGCATTGAAGAGGCATATGAGAATTCACACAGGTGAGAAGCCGTTTTCTTGCAAAACGTAGAAAAGATTTTGGATAAAATAATGGTTTGTTGGTCCACATGAGAACCCACACAGGTGAGAAGCCATACATTTGCAAGACCTGCTGGCAAAGATACTGTGACATTTTATTGTTTGTTTCAGTGCGTAAATGTGTGTGAATGTTTATCTCATGAGCAGGTGGCACCATGTATAGTAGCTAGAATAGGAATGTGCGTGTGAATGGGTTGAATGGTGCCTGTACTGGATAAAGCACTTTGTTGCTAATGATGTAAACTTTATGCTTGTTGGTTTTGAAAAATGTCCATTTACAAAGTATCTCAGGATCACTTGTAGTTTAAAGTTTAACAAGGACTTATGATTTTTATTGATAGTTCTATATGACGCCTCTTGCACATCTTTGCAAGAAGTTTTTTATTATTGTATAAGAAGTTCTATTAAATGGGAATGTGCCTTCTTCTTGCTATTTTTAAACACTAGCTTTTGTTTCTGACCAGATTCTGGCCCAATGTTTTGCATTTTTGTTTGATAAATGACAAATGATGGAATGTGTTTTTATCTGACTGTTTTGAAGAGTGTAATCAACTATGGAATGACTGCATGGTTTGGGAACCTTTTTATATCTATATCTAGTACCTATTTATTATTATCAAAATAAGTTAATGATTATTTGGTAAAGAAAGAAGTATGTTTAGGATCCCCAAAACACGGATTAATACACTTAAAAAACAAACAATGATCTAACCAACAAAATGAACAAGAATTAAATTCAGATAGCCCTAGTCTTATATTATTTAACAGGAGTTATGAGGAAACAGTCTTGAGATTTATAATAACCTAACTTTCTGTATTGATCAAAGTATAGTATTACAGGTATTTTATCTGCTGAACCTTTGAACATTTGGCAAAAGTAATAAGTAAGTAATATCATTATGGCGATATTCAACAATCTTAGGGCATATCGCATATTTTCCTCATATCATGCAGCCCTAATAACTACCCTGAAATTGCAGAATAGTGTTGCAATATTTTCATCTGTATCCTCTTATTTGAATTTGTTTAATATGTTAATAGTTATTTCTTTCTAAATTATGTGATAATGTTATGTAGGTTAGTCATTGTTTTCCCCTTCGTTCGACTAGTTTATTACTGTACCCAGCATAACGTGCCACGCCGTCACATATGCACCACCCACCACCACAAGTTAACTCTCAACCTGTGGGAAACACTGCATGCAATAAACACGTACATAATTTCCGTTTGCATATAGGCTGGTTGTGTGTGTTTATAAATGTCGGTTGTAACTGTGACATAAATCAAGTGAAAAATGAAAAAGTGCTGCCCACAGTGTGTCTGTTTGCCAACATAAGTGTATAATAGGTCTACTGACGGTGGCAGGACCTGTGCAGGAGACAGATGTTTTTAAAAGTCTCAGTGTGTTGAGCTCTCAGTATGTTTGTAGCTTCTAACTGAATCTCTGTGGTTTAAAGTTTAGTTTCTATATTGTATCTGCTTTATTTTACGTTTCACATTTGCTTATAGGAGTCATCCTAGGTTACTGCTGATGAAGTAGAGCTGTCAGTCTTTGTTTATAATTTCATTCGAATTTCATTTATTTTTTTAAATATTAAAATAATATTCAAATATTTAATGCTCAAATGCAGGATGTTATTATGTACTACACCACTCAGACTACATATAGTCAATGCCACAATAAGCATTTGGTTGATGTTACACGTTCTGTCCACTAGAGGGACTTCTAACATTAGCCTAGCCTTGAAGGGGACCTACGTCATGGCGCATTGCATTTCTGGCAAGCCACTCTACATTTATTTCCACCACGAGCACACAGCTACAAAAACAACAATCAACAGAGAACTCTGTAATTAAACATTACCTAACAAGTGTATTGTGTATTGTATTGTATTAAGTGGCTCTGTTTTAAAGGCTAACGGTGCAATGACATCATTTTAGAAAGCACAGCCGAAACAATTTGTCATAAATTAGCTAAGTAACAATAGTGCTAGCCACAATGCTAACGGCATTGAAAAGCCAAACGGTGCTGTCGCTACTATTTTAGTGATTTATAAGCAACCTGTTTCTTGCAGTCACTTTACTGAGAATACAGCTATTAGAAGGTAATATATGAAGTGGAAGCTAAATCTGACAGCTGTAGGGTAGCTAACATAAACTTTAGCTGTCTCCATGAAGCTCCCAGCTAAGCTTCTATAACTTGCGACGCAGTTAGGAAACAAGAACAAGGTAGCTCACTAATGATAACATAAGCATTTTGGCTCAGTGGATGTTGATTTTATATCTTGGTTTTGCCCCTTAATAATAAAACATTTAAATAACATGGAATTTTACAGTAAATTAAACCGTTTCTCAGCCTCTGCTTTGACCAGTGAGTTTGCAGGCTTACTCCAGACAGCGCTGCAAGACAACACAAGAGCAAATGCCTCAGGGTGTGTATTTTTGTATTATTTGTGTAATCTTTAATGTCTTCTGTTTGCTAGTGATGTGTGCCTATATGTGGTGATGACGGGTCCATGTCAAAGTTCCCCATGGGGACAATAAAATATCTATCAAAACAGTTTCCAGTTAATGCCTATTCAAGTAGCTCATTTACACTTTCAGAACTCCGCAGAATAACATCCAGCTGATTTAAGAAATGTGCTCGAACACACTGAACTGAATAATTGGTGTGAATGCTGAAGGCATTCACACCAATTATGGCTTTAATCGGTTAACTATGTAATGTTTTGTGGGCAGGGACCGTTCTCTTAATACATCCATGGCAGGGATGGGCCAAATGGAAAAAATTCTCCTTCGGGCGCAGGTCGCTGTGTCCCTGGCAAATCAGAATTGGATACGTGTTATTTTATCCAATCTGATTGGTTCAAGACACCTGTCATTCAACTTCATTTAGATTTACAAATCCAGCAGCAGGCCCGACGCCAGTACACCGAGGGCTAAGCTACACAGGATGTGATGTTAGCAATGTTTTTTTTTCTTCTTTTATTTCAAAGTGTCAGCACTGAGGTTTTGCGGACAACAACGGGGGTAAGAGTCAAAAGAAACATCTCTCTGAAAAATGCAAATGTCATGAAAGTAGTCACAGACATTTTGATAATAGCATGTAGCTAACGTTTTTTGGCAGAGTTAGTTTTTGGCACGAGCTAGCTAGATGAAGGCTACAGGATGGGCATTAGAAGGCACAATGAAGAGGTGACAAAAAATCGACACATACTGTCCAGGATAATAGACTGTGACATTTTGTGGAGCTGACAAAAACAACGTGCAGGGAAGATTTTTTGAGTTCATCCCTCTGCAGTCAGCTACAGCTGAGTCCATTGCTACTGTACTAAAAGAGTGTCTCGCTACTATCCTTCCTGAGGATCAGAAAAGTAAGCTCATCTGCCAGGCATATGATGGGGCCAGCGTGATGAGGGGTGCCAGCCACTTCAGGTGTTCAGAGGAAAATACAAGATGTGTTCCCAAATGGCCACTACATACACTGCTACACACATCAACTCAACCTGATAATGCAACAGGCCACCTCTCACATGTCCAAGGTGAACATTTTTTTTCTAACATTGGTGGATTTGCCAGCTTTTTTTCCAAGTCACCCAAGCGGACATGTTTTCTGGATAAAGTGGTTGCCCATAGACTGCAGCAAGATCCAGCAACGTCAGATGGAACTTTCATAGCCGTGCCATCAATACCGTTTTTGAGGACAAAGAGGATCTCATTTGCTGTTTCAAGAGCATACAAAATTCAGGTGACTTTGACCCCAATACTGTCAGGTATGTCTGAGGAAAGGAGAGCAAAATGTATGTTCAAGTAGTTAACACACTTTTTGGTAGTGGGTGGAAGGATATAGTTAAAAAAAACAAAGAGTCACTATCTTATTATGTTTGTAACTTGAATCTTGTATCATATTGTCGTGCTCTACTTAAATACAAAATACATAGTTGTTTAAATAAAGTAGTACTGGTTGTTTTGCCCAGTTTCAAAGTACTGCTTTGTATTTATTTGCCCCCCCCAAAAAAATAATTGTCACCAGCCGCCACTGATCGGGAATGGTGTGCAATGATTTTTCAAAGAGATTTGCTGCACGGTTTTCACAAAATTGGCAAAAAATGGCGCGGCATTTCCCATAGACTTTAATGGGAAATCTTCAGGAAATCGCTTAACCTAGCTCAAAACAACCCCTCTTTGGGGCCGTACCGATCCACCATACTTTAATGTAGAAAAATAATTAAAAATTAAAACCGAAGACCAGCCTTTGTCCTTTATTGGCCTTAATATCAAGCACGGTTTCTACCTAATCACAGTTTATTGTCCAGTTTTCAGACCGTTTCAGATTTTCTAATGTGTGTGTATGGGGACGGAATGTTGAGAGCCAGAGGGGAGGACAGAGTGTGAAGCTGCAGTACGATTCTCCAAAAGTTTTCCAAACAAATTGCTCTCTCCCCTACAGTTTTATCTTTAAACATCATAGTTGGTCCAAATGTAGAGTGAGGGGGCTGCCCATGGAAAGGCGGGATGCAGATGATTCCCTTTTTGTTACCTGCTGTGTCACATATATTTGACACCACAAACATAAAACCCACATCAATGCGTTCGCCAGACTATTACCTCTCTGGTGATGAAAATATTTTGTCTCCCCCTCCCTCCTCTACTCCTTCACTTTGCAAATTACTTTAGCAAGGAGAAGAAGAAAAGGAGAGGAGGAGAAGAAGAGAGGATGAGAGGAATAAAGGAGAAGAGGTGTTATTTGTCAGCTAACATGATGTCATGATGGACCAACTGACTCCTAACTGACTTCAGGCCTCAGGTATTTTCACAGAGACGAGGCTCTGGTGCACCCTAGATAGTCCTGCTTGTAGCTCAAAAACAGTAACACTTAATGTTTAATACTGTGAGGGATATGACACTTTGCTGAACATCCTGTGCAAGAATGGTGTTTGTTGTTTAAATACCTTTACACACTGACGTTTTTTTGTGTGATTAATTAATTAATTGTCAATATATTTTTTGGAAATGTTTTTATCACGAGTACTTTCACACAGAATGTGAATATTACGCAGCAATAAAGCAACGTCATTTTTTTTTGTTCTCCTCCTGGTATTTCTTGTATGATTTAATACAGGAGGCAGTGTTGCCGTTGGTGGACACCGCTTCACTTGGAAGCTCACTGTGACTCATGTGAAAGTCTGATTGCCTCCCTATGTACATTTTTAGAAAGGGGACATTACATTTTGATGTAAAATGTATGAGGAGTTAAAACTGTGAATGGTATAGCGAAGTAAAAATAAATTTGCATTTGCTGCTCCTCCAACTCAGTCAGTTGGATCCCTAAGTAACTATAGTGTTAGCCACGATGGTAACGGCATTGACTTTAGTGATTTATAAGCAAACTGTTTCTTGCAGATTGTCATGTTACTGAGAATATAGCTGTTAAAATGCAACATATAAAGTCGAAGCTAACTCTGACAGCTGTAGGGCAGCTAACATTAACTTTAGCTGTCTCCATGAAGCTCCCAGATAGGCTCCAAAACTCGTGACGCAGTTAGGAAACAAGAACGAGCTAACTATTGATAACTTAAGCATTTTGGCTCGGTGGATGTTGATTTTAAAGTCATGTTAAAACTATTTCCCATCTTTCCGATTTCCAGCTGCAGCCTGTCACTCCCCCCTGTACTAACATTACTCGGTACGTATAGTTACTTCACAATAGGGTGACCAGATGTCCCCGGGTTTCTGGGGACCTGTCCCCGGAAATGTCGCCGTTTTCACTGTGACTGACAGACCCGAAATTGGAATGAAAGAAAGAAAACATTGACCAAGCACGTCGCGCTGACTTGGGCACCATACACGCACCGGCTCAAGACAGCCAGAGCGCTGCTCAGAGCTCAGAGATGTTCTAGAATGCCCATATTTTACGATGCTAAAATTACTTTTTATTTACATGGAGTCTGGTGGGTTTAGCGAACGCAATTTCGCGGACTTTTTATGTTTAAAAAAAGGATCTTACTCTTTAACAGAATGGTTGACCTCCTTAGAAATCTTTTCCATAATGTTATGGGACACAACAATATTAATCTAAGCCTGTCAGCGGCAAAACGAGCACTTTTATGAATGTAAATACAAGCTGCACAATTGACGTCCTATTAACTTACATTGTAGCTTGTTTCGCCGTTGCCAACTGCAGCGATCTAAAAGGAAAATATTTCCTCAATAGTTTTAATTGTATCCGATACTAATGAGCTGTTGCAGAAACAAGCCTAGCGTGAAGTAAAAGCTGTCAGATAAATGTAGTGCAGTAAACATTACATTTCCCTCTGAGGTGTAGTGGAGTACAAGTATGAAGTAAGTAATTTATTTGATATAGCACCTTCACAGACAGTCACTGTCTTTTGTGCTTCACACAAAAGACATTTGATTAAGATACAATAGAAAATAAACAAGCAAAAACCAATTCAATTCCAATGAAGACATTACTAACAGGTGCCTGTCCATGCCATGCATTATATGTAAGAACAAGAACTTTAAATTGGATCCTGAACTTTATTGGAAGACAATGTAACATGGATAAGATAGTAGTGATATGCGACATTCTGCTGGACCTGGTCAACAGCCTAGCAGCAGAGTTCTGCACTAGTTGTAGACGGTCCTGGGACGACTTGCTAAGACAAGTGAAAACGGAGTTGCAGTAATCAACCCGTGATGATATAAAACCATGAATGATCATCTCAAGTTCACATTGCGAAACCACGGTTCTAAGTTTAGCAATGTTTCTCAGTTGAATGAAACGTGCGGATTAGTAATTTCATATGTTACATTGTATGTAACATATGAAATTACTAATCCGCACATATTCTGATCAAATATAACACCAAGGTTTCTAAAATTGTCCTGTACCGCTGAAGAAAGGGACCCCAAAAGATTAACAACCTTGAGATCAGGCTCAGTATAGCCTAATCATAGACTTACATTTTAGCTTGAATTGATTTATTTAATGAAAGTATGCTAGATTAATTACTGAGTATGTGCTCATTGGCCATTGCTATGTGAGCAATGGCCAATGTTATGTAAAAAAGATACACAAAACAATTTATTTCAACAATTAGTTTTAATCAGGCTTTGCCACAAAGGTAAAATGTGCATTCCATGCAAACAACATCACAGTCTGCTAGAGCTCAACCACTGTGCATAGTGGCATGACTACAGTGACCTTTTCTTTGGTCTTACTTAAAAGCACAGTGGATGTGTTAACCACACATCTCCCAGCAATGCACTCAGCAGGCAGAAATGATGCTGGGTATGACGTGTCTGTTCCCAGCAAGCTCCAAACTTCTATTGGTTAATTTACAAGAAGCAGTACGCCGTCTTCACAACTCGGAGACAAATTGTAGGTGCTACGAACCAGAGCAAGGGTAAGATTTAAAGAATATGCTTTCATTCTGCTGTATAAAGGAAATATATACGTTAATAGATACCGATCTTAACCGTACATTTTGTTTTCACAGACTAACCTCGCCTCATAACAAGGCCATGACCTCATATTTCCTCGGAGCTATGTCTGCAAGTCCAGATTTACGTGATGCTGATAATGACGCCATTGTCTGTAAGTAACTTTTACTGTTTTCTCCTTCCTTGTTTAATTTTACTGTGACTTACGTTTTTTTCCACTCTCATTTAATTGTTTTCCAGCTGCCTGTACGAGACAGTACGCAGGAGCTTCACGTACAAACAAACAGATCTTGCATCGCAGGCGGAAGCTGTGAAGAGTTCAGCTCGGAGTCGATCGAGAAGAAAGAGGGTAAGACTTATTAGATTAGATCCGTTTTTTTGATGCCGCCAGTTACCTACAGCTCCGAGGCGGCAAACGGACACTTCACGGTGCTGTAGGATTTTGGACTTCTCTTAAGCTTTCCATTTGTTGTGTGGGCAGATCTCCTACTCTTTGTACATAGTTGTGTGTTTGCGTTTGTGCTAATAAAGCTCTTTCTTTGAATAAACAGCACGTTCCTGGCAAATTTTCCTTTCCTCAATAAATTAATTTATGTCCTTGATGGTAATAATAGTGTGGTCCATAGGATAACAATGACATGAATGTACAACATAATAGCATATCATATGAATATGAACATACATACATACATATATATATATATATATAAATAATAATATTATTTTATTATTGGGGTTTACATTTATAATGACGGGTCACCAATAGTGACAGATCTGCCACCCAATCACGAGTTATTTTTCTTGTTTAAAAGTAATGGCTTCAGCCAATATTGAGTGAGGAAATGCAAGCCAGGCATTCAAGCCAGGCCAGACATTCTCTGGACAGGGGCGGTGTCACTGCTTTTCATATGCTAATTAGAGCCATTAGCACCTCCACACAACGTTCCTGTTTGGTTGTTTTTGGTTGTTCTGAGGGACCATCCACACGGAGTGGCTTTTTGATGCAAACGCACATGTTTTGCATCGTTTGGGCCGACCATCCAAACAAATTCTGTAAACGTTCTGCCTGAAAACGCACTTTTTTTAAACCTGGTCTCAGGGTGAAAAAATTCGAAAACAGCTCTCTTTTGGCTTCGTTTGGATGGTCAATATGTCTGTATCGATGAAGTCATCGCCACACCCCTCAACCTCTAGTGCACGGCCACACACACGACTTCACTCACTGCGGTGAAGCTAAGCGAGCATATCCCATCTCAATGGTCAAACCAGCTCACTTCATCTAGCTAAATAGTTTGTCTCTGCTCCCTGACACTTCCCTCTGCTCTGCCGGTCCTGGATTCTACACAAGATATATTGCTAAAGCAGCTACGTTACGTTAACGTTAGCTACTATGGTTCTTCTGGATCTGTTTGTAAAGTGGAAGTAGACAACTTATCAACTAGCTAGCTAATCTGTCTGCTTATCAACTCCTTGAATGGATTATAGTAACTTTTAGCGCGGCTTATTGTAGAAATGCTACTGCAAGAAAAACGTGTAGATTATCAAAAAGACATTGGATCATTGATGTTTGTTTGACTGCCGATGTTAGCTAGTTAGCGCGCTAACGTTAGCTCTGCTAGAAAGTGCTAAGTTTGGGGCAGGACCAGAACATGTGTAGTCCGCTGGTTGACCTTTACAGTGAGGACACAAAGGGTCCACATTAGGGAAGATTTTCACCAGCCTTGTCTTGGTCAAGTGTGCTCTTAGAACTATTTTGAGTTGTATCACGCTGTGCCTGGCACAAGGGGAAGAAGTATGTATTAAGTCAAGCACAGCCTTCCATCAATCATCTGTAAATTCCTCACCGAGATCGTTCTCCCAGAGTCTCCTGACATCCTGCAAAGAGTGCAGGGAAATATCGCCTATGCTGTCGTAAAGAATGGAAATTAGACCTTTACGTGAAGGGGATAACGAAAGGATATGGTCAACTGTGTTGCTCACTGGAAAATCTGGAAAGGAGGCTATACTTTTCTGGACTAGAAGTGTTATCTAAAGAAGTGAGACTTTGGTAAATCGAATAATTGAGAGAGTTGGGCAAATGATCCGAACTTGCCATCCACATAAAGATTGGAAACAGACTTAATGCCCTTCGAGGACCAAGTTCCAAAGGTAGAAACAGAGAGAGGGTGGGAAGTTATAATTATTCTTTATGGGAGAATGCACCGATGTTGTCTGCAGCTTAAAATGTCTTCTAAATTGAGACCAAATTCTAAGAATTGGCTTCGAGGGGGAGGAGCTGGGGCACATAGGAGCCTAGATCAAATGAGCTAGAAGCAAACTCCATTTGCACCCAGGCCTCACTCTCGTTGGGACAACCTCTTCTAATCCAGGAGATGAAGGAATCTTCAAACCCAATTTTTTTTAAGGTTGCGAACAAATATTGCGGGACGGAGGGGAATAAAAAATCTAAAATTTGAGCTTGAGTGTCTATTTAGGATGAAGCCCGTTTGGTCTGCTGCGATAATTTGTGGGATAACTGTCTCCAGTCTAGAAACTTGGATAAAATTTTGTAATCCACATTTAGCAGTGAGATTGGGCGGTAGGAGGAGCACTGAAGTGGATTTTTACCCCCTTTTTGTAGAAGCGTTATTGCGGCTTGTTGTAGGGTTGGTGGGAGCTGTCCAGTTGACAGAGATTCATAAACATGGCTTGGAGCAGAGGGCATAGCGTGGGTGCAAATGTTTTATAAAATTCGGAGGAATACCCGTCTGGACCAGGAGTATTGTTGAATTTCAAGGAATTGATAGCTTTTAGAATCTCTGCCTTGGAGATCGCACCTCCCAGCAATGATTTTTGTTCAGCTGGAACAGAAGGAAAGTGAAGGTTATAAAAGAAGTGATTGAGTTGTGAAAAGATGTCATCACATTCAGAGCTGTATAATTTACTGTAGTATTGTTTGAAGATGTCGTTAATTTCCAAGTGGTCTGTCACGGCCCCATTTGACTATAAATCTTAGGAATAAGGCGAGATGACTGGGCTTTGCTGAGCTAGTAGCCTGCCAGCCTTATCACCTGAATCGTAAACCTTAAATCGCGCTTTTGTAAGTAAATAAGTGGCCTTGTCTGTGGAAAGTAAGTCGTATTCTGTCTGTAAACGCAGTCTCTCTTTAAAAAGTGTTGGAGACGGAGAGGAGGAGTAGCGGTTGTCAATCTTTGCAATGGCTCGGGAGATGTCATTGAGTTTTGAGCTCTTGCTCTTTTTGCCCTGGAAGAGTATTCAATAATTTGCCCTCGAAGATAGGCCTTGAGGGTCTCCCATAAGGTTGAGTGGGAAACTTCTGGGGATGTGTTGGTTTCAATGAAAAAGTTAATTTGAGAAGAAACGTGATTTACAAATTGTTCGTCAGCTATGAGGAGGGGGGTTAAGTTTCCAATTGCGAGAGGGCCTAAAACAGTTGGGAAGAGCTATGTGAAATGAGACAGCACCGTGATCTGAGATTGTAATACTATGATACGAGCAAGAGCTAACATGTCCCAGCAGTCTATTGTCTATGAGAAAATAGTCGATGTGAGTGTATGTGTGATGGACTTTGGAGAAGACAGAGAATATCTTTTGATTACTAAATTTGAATCTCCAAATGTCCAAAACACCATTGTTCAGTATGAAATCATTGACAACGTTTGCAGATTGCAGATCACAGTAGTGATTTGGTGGAGACGATGTTTCTGTCTTTGAAACAAATGAAAGCCTTGGTACTTGCCCTGGTTGTGAGGAGAAGACGGAGGAAGGCAGCAGGAAGAAGGGTGTGGGTGCACGAGACCCTCAGGTCCAGAGAGCAGTTGGGGGAATTCTGGCTGGTGAAGGAGCTCCGCATTCACTGTAACCGGTTCCAGGGGTACTTTCGGCTCAACAGGGAGCAGTTTGACGAGAGTCGGGCCTACGATTTCCCGGATGCAAACAACATTCCGAAAGCCCATTTCTACAACGGAGCGTCTGGCTATTGTGCTCCTGCACCACTTTTTTGTCTCCTCTCTTTTATGTACCTGTCCCTTAGGTTCTTCCACCTTTTCTTCCACTCCTCCTCTAAATAGATGAAGACGTGTGGATTATTTTCATTTCTAAATAAAATGTTGCATTTCAACACTATGTGTCATTGCATGTTTATATACTTAAGTAAGAGGTCTGCAGTCATTGCAGTTGGGTATAATAAAGCTAAGATATGAGCCTACATCATACATGCATCATTCATTCTCTGGAAAACACTTTGTTTAATGCATATGTGCAATTAATTCCTCCAAAACTGGAGCTTACACATTTGGAAATGGGTAGTTATTCTGTGTAAAGGCCATATACCTACCTACATGTGAACTTCAATGAAAATGAACATGACTTGTGTCAATCAGTCCAAACATATTTTACATCATATAAACATGCAAATACAATATTATTATTGTGTAATAATACAATCTCTCTCTCTCTCTCTATATAATTTTTTTATAAAAAATACAAATATATCCTACAAATACCTGTATGGAGCTGTATAATCAACTTGGTATTTGGTTTTCGCAGCTCACAACAGTAGGCTACAGTTCTTCTCAGTTGCTTTGGCGCATTTCTCAGATCAGAGAGGACAATAATGTGTAACTTTGTCACATAGGGAATAGTGTTCCCTTTCATGTGCATTGTTCATTAGACTATACTTCCAGAGTGAACTGTTAAATATGGACAACCACACAAAGCAGTTTCACTATCTTGGTATAAACAATGGCGTAAGGACTTGTCAGTTTGATTCATAAGTACTTGCTTTGGACACATTCATTGGTACTTGCTTTGGACACAAAAGATTTCCAGCAAGATACATGATTTTTCAGGTAAGTCACTATGTGGTGCAGTTTACACCAATTGTTTTAAGAAATGCACTCACTGTTGTGCAAATCTGGAAGGGGACAGGGATCTCGAACAGTACTCAGACCAAACGCTAGGCTCAGCAAAAGCAGGTTTACTGGGAAAACCGGTAAGAGGGAGGAGTGGGGAGGCGCACGCCAAGGACAGGAGGGAGGGCTCTGGGGCTGTGGCAGGATGGTGAGTGGGTCTGCTGGGATAGGATGGTGAGGGAGCTAGCTGGTGACAGGGTGGCGAGGGAGCTAGCTGTGGATAGGATGGCGAGGGAGCTGGCTGGGGATAGGACGGCGAGGGAGCGCGGGGAACCCGGGGCTGAGAGAGCCGAGGAGGAGGCACTGGAGTCCGGGGAAGATGGGAGTTGAGGAGGGGGTGGTTGGAAGCTGGAGCTTTGGCAGGTCGAAACAGGAGTGGAGGCAGGGTGGAGCAGGGAGCCGTGAGAAGGGGACCGAATGGTGAGGCCAGCTGACTGGAGGTAACAGAGGTGTGTGGAGACTGTAGGGAAGAAACACAAAGTGGGCCAGCAACAGACAAAGACAAGTAAGTACGGGAATTTTCAACGCTCTTGTATTGCATGTCACCAGAACGACTGAAGCAACGATCAAGCGAAGATGATGAGTGGATCCGGGGTTCATATAGGCTACTGGGCTTGATTGTAGATGGCTTGCAGGTGTGTACGGCGGGAGAGGTGATTGTGGAATGACGAGCAGGTGTGTGTAGTCAGCTGGCAGAAGCGGGCAGGAGGAGGGGAAAACACAGGAGACACAGAGAGAGGCAAGGCAAACAGAGAAAAACTGACAGTGGAAATGAAATAGGCACTAGGAAACTAGAAAACAAAACAAAGACTCAAAAC